>NC_041399.2:126439903-126469903 GCF_900747795.2 Erpetoichthys calabaricus
AACACATGTGCAATTAAACGTGTGCATTTACGGGGTGATTTCTCAGGCTTAAAAGCTCGCCTTTTATTAAAAAGGTAAATGCAAAACTATTTTCAATCAGTTTATTGAAACGCTCCCGTTAAGGATTGCAATAACATATTCGCGAGATAAAACAACGAAGTAGGGGGAAATGGAGGAAGAGCCGGAAACAGCGAAGAGCAAAAAATTAATTAAACAATTGAGAACGGAGCAAGTGAAGCATACAAGCATGTTCATAAGGGAAACAAAGCACGGTGTAAAACGTAAGTTTAAATTAAGTTTATAGAAACGCTCCCGCTGCGAATTGCAATAACATATTCGCGAGATAAAAGTTTAATGAGAAGACACGAGGTATAAACGAACCACACGCCGTGGCGCAACGTTAGGGGCAACAGTTTCAATCATTCTATGATCTGCTTCTCGCAACTGAAAGACGGCACATGGCGGATGTTAGCCGACTTGCTGACCGCAACGTTAGGGGCTTCAACTATGGCGCTGACGCCACATCTCAGTGCCAACACTTTGCAGACTCTACTTAAAAGACACGCCCTCCTCACTGGACAGTTAAAAAGACCAATCAAACTAACGATGACATCAAGTATTACCCAATCAAAAGTAGGAAAGGAGGCATCTTCATAAAATGCGTGTGGGATGATTTGCATGACACGCTGCTTTAAAAAAAAATGATAAAAAAAATACGGGATAAATCCCGTCCAGTATTGATTCAAAACGGGACGCGCAATTTCATTCTCAAACGCGGCACGATTCCGTATTTTAAAGGATGGGTGGCAACCCTACAGTGCCAGGTAACCACCCATACAATCAGATTGTGATTCAGACTAGGAATGCAATGAATGTAATTACCCCGATCTACATACAAGGCGAAAGTCTTGCAACATTCAAAGATGATGGTTTGGGATAATTAGTACTTATTAAGTACACCATGGCACATAAAAGAGCTTATGAAGCCTTGAACCGAAAAAAGCAAGATCTCAGAGATCGTAAAAAAAAAAAAAGGAGGTAATGTCGTTTTACTCGCTGTACATTTTAGTCAAACATTACCAGTTATTCCACGAGGGAGACCAGCAGATGAACTCAACGCATGTTTAAAATCCATGCTTCTCCCACGCTCGGTTATATGTCGCGTGTTCATTGACGTTTTCTCTTGGAGAGCTTTTTTCATTTCATTGAAAATGAAAGCAGCAGCTGCCAAAATATGTAGCTTTCTTATTAATTTTTTCAACATTGTGTAAAATAAATGTATAAAGTAACATAAAAGGTTTAAATACTGGTTATCCTTTTACACTAAAATATTACTAAAGAGATACAAAAAAAGTAAAATGGATATGTTCTTTTTCTTTAAGGAGATTAAATATTACTGAAGAAAGAAAAATAAAATTAAACAGCCAAATGGGGCTATGCATACGAAGTTAAAAGGTTTAAATAAAACAGAAATATATATTTTATTTTTACTTGCTTAACTTGTGGAGGGTGTATCCTGTAGCAAAGCCCTAACTTTTTTTGTGAAAGCCCGTTTCAGTCAATAAGTCTTAAAAAAACATGTAAAGATATTGACAATAAGCTAAGCAAACCCAGGAAGACATGGAATCGTTTAAATCAAGTATCATTACATCTTCCTTTCTTAAAGAGAAGTAAGGCAGTACTTATAAGCTTACATATTTATATATAGACATACATACATATATATATATATATTTATATCCGAAGCCGTGCAAGCACACTCTTGAGAATGCAACGTATAGTTGTACAGAAGAAAAGCAATCTTGCCTCAAATGAATGGCAACCTTTTGTAGGTCTATGAACTTAATTTAAACTTTAGGTTTACACGGTGCTTTCTTTACGAAGTACCTGCACTCATGAATATGTCTGTATGTGTCAGTCGGTCAAATCCACGCGCTTCGCACCGGCGAAGTACCGCTTTTAAATTTTTATTAAGAAGAAAATAAAACCTTTCTAAATTGAGGGAAAATATACTAATATCAGTTTGTTAAGGATCTGTTTTTTTGTGAAGGTGCCTTTATTCGAGTGATCACTTCAACCTGACTTGGTGGCCAACCATAAGCGTTACCTGGTAGGTAACCACCCATACAATCAGATTGTGAATCAGACTACGAATGCCGTGAATGTAATTACACACTCACTGCACTTGCTTACGGTAATCGAACCTCGGACGTCAGCGCTAGAGGGGCTTAGCAGCGGTGAAGTATTGCTTTTAAATTTTAATTAAGAACAAAAGAAAACCTCAGAGGTTCGATTCCCGTAAGGGAGTGAAGTGACTGGCCGGTTACCTACCAGGTAACGCTCATGGTTGGACAGCATGTGACGTAACATCAACCACGGTGCCTTCAGTTGTGAGAAGCAGATCATAGAATGATTGAAAATAGTTTTGCATTTACCTTTTTAGTAAAAGGCGAGCTTTTAAGCCTGACAAATCACCCAGTAAATGCACACGATTAATTGCACATGTGTTAATATGTATGGTTACACAGTATTAAAAGACAGTGAACAACGTGATTCACCTTTGTTCCCGCGTTTGATAAAAGGCGAGCTTTTAAGCCTGAGAAATCACCCCGTAAATGCACATGTTTAATTGCACATGTGTTAATATGTATGGTTACACAGTATTAAAAGACCGTGAACAACGTCAGTTACCTTTGTTCCCGCGTTTGATAAAAGGCGAGCTTTTAAGCCTGAGAAATCATCCCGTAAATGCACACGTTTAATTGCACATATGTTAATATGTATGCTTACACAGTATTAAAAGCAGTGAAAAATTAATGTCATTTACCTTCGTTCCCGCGTTTGACTCGTGCTGTAAATCTCTTCCTTGTTTTTAGTTCACGTGATTACGTAGGAGGCGTGATGACGCGATACGTGACTCCGCCTCCTCCATTAGAGCATATGGACAAAAAACATGTTCCAGTTATGACCATTACGCGTAGAATTTCGAATTGAAACCTGCCTAACTTTTGTAAGTAAGCTGTAAGGAATGAGCCTGCCAAATTTCAGCCTTCCACCTACACGGGAAGTTCGAGAATTAGTGATGAGTGAGTGAGTGAGTGAGTCAGTCAGTCAGTCAGTGAGGGCTTTGCCTTTTATTAATATGTATATATATATATATATATATATATATATATATATATATATATATATATATGTAGATGTAGATGTGTATATATATATGTAGATATGTAAATGTATATGTATATATATGTGTCTGTGTGTGTATATATAATATATATATATATAATGTGTATGTATGTATGTGTGTATATATATGTTGATATGTGTATGTATATATATATATATATATATATGTTGATATGTGTGTATATATATATATATATATATATGTTGATATGTGTATATGTAGATATGTATATATATGGGCGGCACGATGGCGTAGTGGGTAGCGCTGCTGCCTCGCAGTTGGGAGATCTGGGGACCTGGGTTCGCTTCCCGGGTCCTCCCTGCGTGGAGTTTGCATGTTCTCCCCGTGTCTGCGTGGGTTTCCTCCGGGCGCTCCGGTTTCCTCCCACAGTCCACAGATATGCAAGTTAGGTGGATTGGCGATTCTAAATTTGCCCTAGTGTGTGCTTGGTGTGTGGGTGTGTTTGTGTGTGTCCTGCGGTGGGTTGGCACCCTGCCCGGGATTGGTTCCCTGCCTTGTGCCCTGTGTTGGCTGGGATTGGCTCCAGCAGACCCCCGTGACCCTGTGTTCGGATTCAGCGGGTTGGAAAATGGATGGATGGATGGATGTATATATATGTTTATGTATGTGTGTGTGTGTGTATATTATATATATAAAAGACAGCAACACTCATAACAATGACAACACAATTACATTGATAATCATTTTACGTTATTTTTAAAATGTTTCCTTTTCTTTTTCTTTAACACACTACTTCTCCGCTGCGAAACGCGGGTATTTTGCTAGTATATATATATATATATATATATATATATATATATATATATATATATATATATATATATATAATTTCACCCTGCAGCAGATCCTGTAGCTTAAGTCAGATTTGAATGTAATATTTTGGTTTGTAATCTTGTGCTACTGCAAAGTTTTAAAGGATTTCGATGAAATGCAATATACTCTCTCTAAGTTGTGGTTTCCTTTTAGTTATTATATAGTGCATTGAATTTTACAGGATGCACATTTATGTGTCCCTAGGATAAAGCCAACTTTTTAAACATTGAACTATGTACAATATTTATCTCCTCTGTGTTCTGTCTGTGGGCGTCCCATTTAGTGAGCATTTAAACTGACCAAAACATGCGGTTGCTTCTGGCTTTTGTTAAACATAGGACTTGAAGTGGGCTGGTATGCTGTACTGGCAGTTCTCTGTGTTTTGCAAACCTCAAAGAGGAACAGTTTTCTGCAATATTGCATGTATTTTACCACTAGGCTGCCAAGCTCCCCATTCTTTGAAGTTTATACCATACCATACCATACCATTTTTATTTGTTAAGCGCTTAAAAACACAGCATTACAACTGACCGAAGCGCTGTACAGTTAAAACAAGCAAGACTAAAAGCAAAATATTAAAAACAAACATTAAGAGAGAATTAAAACAGAGACACTAAAAAACAGGTCAGGGGACCCAATAAATCAGAGAAATAGCAAAAAGCAAGTGGAAATAAGACAGGTTAAGAATTAAAAGCCAATGTGAAGAAGTGAGTTTTTAGGTGTGATTTGAATGTGGCGACTGAAGTGGCTTGCCTAACCACTAAAGGTAAGGAGTTCCAGAGCCTAGGTGCACAGACAGAAAAAGCCCTTTCACCACGAGCTTTAAAATGTGCCTTGGGAACGGTTAGGAGCAGCTGATCTGCGGATCTAAGAACACGAGGGGGATTGTGACGATGGAGCAAGACACTCAAGTAGGCAGGAGCTAGACCATTTAGTGCCTTATAGGTTAAGAGGAGTATCTTAAAATCAATTCTGAAGCTAACCGGCAGCCAGTGTAGGGTTTTTAAAATCGATGTAATGTGTTGGCTTCTGCTGCTTCCAGTTAAAAGCCTTGCAGCCGATTTTGAACCAGTTGGAGTCTCGAAAGAGTGGCTTTACTAATACCATATAGACAGGAATTAGAATAGTCGAGCCGGGACGTAATGAATGCATGGATTACTGATTCCAGGAGGTGGTAAGGCAGAATTGTTTGAGTTTGGCAATTCGCCTGAGATGGAAAAAGCAGGATTTTACTGTGCTGTTGACTTGAGCATCCATTTTCAGGACCATATCCATTTTGATTCCAAGATTGGAAACAGACGAAGTTACTGGAATGGGAAGAAAGTCGAGGCCAAGGGGTAGGGTCTGTTTGCGGTCGGGACTAAAAACAATGACCTCGGTTTTTGAATCGTTCAGGTGAAGGAAGTTTACAGCTAGCCAGTCCTTAATGTCAGATAAGCAGTCGAGAAGAGGTTTAGTGGAGTCAGTTGACTTGAGGGAGAAATAAATTTGGCAGTCATCAGCATATAGGTGATACGAGATTGCATGTTTTCTAAAAATTGCACCTAAAGGCAGGATGTAAATTGAAAAAAGTAGTGGCCCCAAAATGGAACCCTGGGGGACACCACATGGGAGTGGGACTGATTCAGATGAAAAATTGTCTAGCATGACTCTAAGAATCCTGTTGCAGAAATATGACCTGAACCAGTCGAGGGCTACGCCAGATACACCAGCCCAGGATTCGAGTCGGGAGATCATGATGTCATGGTCGATTGTGTCGAAGGCAGCAGATAAATCGAGAAGAACCATAATCACGTAGAGTCCTGAGTCCAATGCCAAAAGGACATCATTTAGGACACGTAAATGCGCGGTTTCTGTGCTGTGTTGGGGCCTAAAGCCTGACTGAAAAAGGTCCATTACCTGATGGTCCTGTAGGTGGTGAATTAATTGCTCATAAACTACTTTTTCGAGTAATTTTGACAGGAAAGGTAGTTTGGAAATTGGACGAAGATTGGAGAAGCCGGCAGGGTCAAGATCAGGTTTTTTCACGATTGGATGTACAACTGCGTGTTTGAAAGCACAAGGAACTGTAGCCGAAGATAGACTACTAGTTATGATCTTTAAGACATCATATCGAATCACAGGAAAGACATCTTTCAGCAGTCTGGACGGCACCACATCGTCCGGAGAGCCCGAAGGCTTCATTGAGGCGACGATTTTTTCCAGATGGGGGAGCGAAATGGGTTCAAAGCTGGTGAGGGAGCCGTGTACAGGAATGGCTAAATCAACAGAGCCAGAAGAAGAAATGGAGATCTGGGATCTAATGTTCATGACCTTATCCAGAAAAAATGTAAGGATCTGATTACAAAGAGCATTGGAGGGAGAAGAGAAAACAGTTGCAGCTGGAGAGAGGACAGCATTCAGTGTTTTGTATAAGACACGTTGATTGACAGAATTTTTTGAGATGATGTCAGTAAAAAATGGTTCCTTGCACCTCTGACTGCTCTCTGGTATTGAGACCACATGTCTCTCATGCAGTCAAAGGTAACAGTGAGACCATCTTTCCTCCATTTATGTTCTAGCCGCCTACAGTTTTGCCTGATGGAGCAAGTTTGTTCATTTAGCCATGGGTCATGCTTGACTTTGGATTGTCTCTGTTTGAGTGGGGCTACACCATCCATCACAGAACAGCAGGAAGTATAGAAGGTTTGCAATAAAATATCGGCATCCGTGGATTCACATGATGTGGAGATTGATGAAAAAGCAGCTGCAAAATCTTCAGCAGCAGAAGGGGAAATGACACGGAAGGAACGGGTAGTGGTGGATTTACCATGCTCAGCAGAGACCAAATCCAAATTAAACAGAACAGGCGAGTGATCAGAAAAACTGGGAGGCAGAATGTCCAGTCACTGATTCTGAGACCGCGAGAAAGAACCAGGTCCAGTGTGTGAGCCTGTCCATGTGTTGGTCCATTCACTAGTTGAGAAAGACCAAAGGAGTCAATAATGTCCAGAAAGTCTTTTGCTAGAGGTTTAACTGGACAGCAAACATGGATATTAAAATCACCCAAACAAAGGAAGCGATCATATCTGCAGGTAATATCAACCAAAAAAGCGGCAAATTCGTCTAAAAAGTCCTTATTATATTTTGGGGGGCGATAGATGAGTGTGCACAGCAGCGGTGGAGAACAGACAAGTTCAGACATACTGAGCTCAAAAGTTAAAGGGGAAAATGAAAGCGGAAGGGAAGGGCGTTTGCAGATAAAATCAGATTTAAATAAGGTCAATAAGCCCCCGCCGCGGCGCTGCGCTCTCGGCGTGTTGATAAAGGAACATCCCGGGGGCAAAACTTCAGTGAGTGAGAGCGTCTCGCCCGGTAAAATCCAGGTTTCAGCAGTACATAAAAAATCCAGGCCATTGGAAAGAAAAAAGTCTTTCAGGATGAAAGTTTTGTTCACGACCGATCTGGCATTTATCAGCGCAAAACGAACCGGCTGGGACGACGTTAACAAAGACGCACCAGGCGTGGCGGCTGACATTGTCGTGATGCGGCGTAGGTTGTTAAAGTTCACTCCCCGGCGGCGGTGACGGAGCGAGGCAGGGAAGTGTACCGGAGCATCCGAGGGCAAGAGGCATTCCGGGAGCATTGACTCATGTTGGGAGCCAGGAGAGTTGTTCCTAGAGAGGATCTGGGAGGCTCGGAGCCGAGCCCTGGTGCCTCTACGCTTCCCACGGCGGCGGCGTTTCCATTGGCGACCGGCCAAGCCGTGGACAGTGATGAGGAAGGCCGGGACTTCCTCAAACAGTCGGCCAAAGGTTTGACTGAACTCCGGAGTCAAATGTCGAGAAACCCCCGCACTCGTTCGAAGAGCCAGAAGGGTGAAGCTATCATAATGAATGATCGAGTCAGGAAGAGCATCACAGGAGTAAGTAAGCCGAGAAAAAAGCAGGAGTAACGAGAAACACAAAAGCCAGAGCGGCTGACGGCGTGCCTCAACAGTCGGCGCCATATCTACTCTCTAAGTTTATGTACTATATATAAGGGCACTCGACAATTCAATTGAATTTGAATGTATTTTATACCACCACCTTGTCTCTTTTTCCTGAGCAGGTTAGCTGTCCTTTTTTCACTTGCCACCAGCCCCATTTCCCTTCATGATTACAGTACACCCCCAAAATTCATGGGGGTTACGTTCCTAAAGCACCCGTGAATTGTGAAAAACCGTGAATTTTGGATGTGGTTTAAAAAAATGCCTATTTTTATAGTTTAAACCCTAAATATGCCCCCAAAACACTTTAATTTAATTTCAGACTCAGCTTAATACATTACCTAAAAATAAAAAATGTAAAGGTAAACCCGTCTACTGTATAGTACTGTACTGCCATGTCTCCCGCAATGCTAGAATGTAAAATACAGATGTTACCACTATACGTACTGTACTTCATGCAAGCACGTTTTCATTGCAAGAAGCCTTAGAAGGTGCAGGGCGTTTCGGCAGCATCTTGGGGCTTTAACCCTTTAACTGCCACAAACTTGGGGGTTAATGCATCCCTGGACGCCAAATACTTTTTTGCTGCACTTTTTAAGTAAACGTCACAATTCACAAAGAAACAGTGAAATTTTAATGGAACACATTTTTTTCATGCAAAGAGGATCACAATTACTGCAATACTGTTAATTTTACACACTGCTAATGAACTGTAAAAACTATTTAAAAAAAAAAACTACTGGAACAATATGTACAAGGTGCAACTGACACCATGGATGAAATTCAGTAAATCAGTGAGCCAACTGCGCTCGAGTTGGCTGCACGCAAGCACACAGAGGTAAGTGCTGATACTTGCAGGCTAGTCTAGTGCTGAGGCTCAATCCCAGGGACAGTGAGGCTGCAGGGTGTCACACTTGGGTCACAGAATTGCACAGAAACATAGGAGATTGTAGAGACAGGAACTTTATTCAAACACTTCAAACAAACATGTCTCTTTCAGAAGTAAAATGAGCTCAGTATGCAGTTAGTTCTTGATTAAAGAATAGACAAACATCATAAGGGAGCACAACGGGAGCGGGACCCCCAACAGGAGCAGAGGATGTCTGGGGGAGGAGAGAGAAACAAAGTAAGCAGCCAAAAAGGACAGTTGCTGTTCAGGCTTTTAAGTAAGTGCAGTGTCGCGTGAGAAGCATATCATGTGATAGAGCAGCCACAAGTATGCCCAGCAACTAAGGGAGCAATGTGAAGGTAGTCTATCAGCGTTTTTTAAGAGGGGTTTTTTGAGGAGTGTTTCTGTCTTCTAGAGGTGCGTTCAGCCCCGCTGCTCACAAGGAGCTGGTAGTGGTCATGAGCTGGCTGCTCAACGAATGTACGGCACTGACTTATCAGCTCCTGCGTGCTCGCAAATGGCACTGGGAAATGACTATAGCCGGTTGTGGCGGTTTAAGGGTTAAGAGGAACACAATGGAAAATACAAGAACACTCAGCTGCAGATGCATCAAAGTCAATCAGCAGCAAAAAGAAATGAATAATGCTGTAGCAGTCTGGTGCCACTAAGATTTACACCGTTGAGAAGACGGCAATTTATTTATTTTTAAGGTGGAGATTCCAGGGACGCACCTAGCCTTGGCCCGACCCACACGCACTCACAAACAGAGACAAAAACAAAGCAGACCGGTAATCAAACAGCAAATAAAGGATGTTATTAAAACAAATGAAATAAATGAAAACAATGATTCCACCCCTGTTCCCCTTACGGCGATTACACAGTAAATACAACAAAGCACAAACAAAACACACACAGTAAATCGTGAAAAATATTCATGAAAAACGGCAACGGATGAAACATTATGATGAAAATAGATTGTCCAGAGCTCCGCATGTTGAATGGGAATGTAAAAGTAGTCCTACTACTAGTTCCTGAAATGGTGAAGATGGGTGGACGGTTTCAGGAGCGCTCCTTTCTTTGCAGGATGGCCATGAATCCACTTACAGTCCTCATGTACACAGGCAGATGACAGACAATCCAGAAGCCAACCACGAAATGATCCAGGACAAAACGAATAAGTACAGGTAACCCAACAGAAGGCAGGCAGGCAGACAGACAGGAATTTGAAACACAAATTACAAAAATGTTTTTTTTTTTGCTTTTGGTCACTGGCCCCATTTTTTAAAGCCACACTGACATCCTTTGATCCCAACAGCCCCAGCACCCTCAGCAAAAAACCAATCAGAGCCACTGCAGGGACTGCTGGGAGTTGCAGTTTGAAATTCTATTGGCTACTTATACCATCCCAAGCTGCGTTTTCCTCTACGGTTGCTTCCTGTTCTCTCTACAGTGCAGTATTGCCACGAAAAAAGCCATAAAAATTGCAGAGGATATTTGTGGTTTCTCCATCCATCCATCCATCCATCCATCCATTGTCTCCCGCTTATCCGAGGTCGGGTCGCGGCGGCAGCAGCTTGAGCAGAGATGCCCAGACATCCCTCTCTCTGGCCACTTCTTCTAGCTCTTCCGGGAGAATCCCAAGGCGTTCCCAGGCCAGTCGAGAGACATAGTCCCTCCAGCGTGTCCTGGGTCTTCCCCGGGGCCTCCTCCCGGTTAGACGTGCCCGGAACACCTCACCAGGGAGGCGTCCAGGAGGCATCCTGATCAGATGCCCGAGCCACCTCATCTGACTCCTCTCGATGCGGAGGAGCAGCGGCTCTACTCTGAGCCCCTCCCGGATGACTGAGCTTTTCACCCTATCTTTAAGGGAAAGCCCAGACACCCTGCGGAGGAAACTCATTTCAGCCGCTTGTATTCGCGATCTCGTTCTTTCGGTCACTACCCATAGCTCATGACCATAGGTGAGGGTAGGAACATAGATCGACTGGTAAATTGAGAGCTTCGCCTTGCGGCTCAGCTCCTTTTTTACCACGACAGACCGATGCAGCGCCCGCATTACTGCGGATGCCGCACCGATCCGCCTGTCGATCTCACGCTCCATTCTTCCCTCACTCGTGAACAAGACCCCGAGATACTTGAACTCCTCCACTTGGGGCAGGATCTCGCTACCAACCCTGAGAGGGCACTCCACCCTTTTCCGGCTGAGGACCATGGTCTCGGATTTGGAGGTGTTGATTCTCATCCCAGCCGCTTCACACTTGGCTGCGAACCGATCCAGAGAGAGCTGAAGATCACGGCCTGATGAAGCAAACAGGACAACATCATCTGCAAAAAGCAGTGACCCAATCCTGAGCCCACCAAACCGGACCCCCTCAACGCCCTGGCTGCGCCTAGAAATTCTGTCCATAAAAGTTATGAACAGAATCGGTGACAAAGGGCAGCCCTGGCGGAGTCCAACTCTCACTGGAAACGGGTTCGACTTACTGCCGGCAATGCGGACCAAGCTCTGGCACCGATCATACAGGGACCGAACAGCCCTTATCAGGGGGGCCAGTACCCCATACTCTCGGAGTACCCCCCACAGGATTCCCCGAGGGACACGGTCGAATGCCTTTTCCAAGTCCACAAAACACATGTAGACTGGTTGGGCAAACTCCCGTGCACCCTCCAGGACCCTGCTAAGGGTACAGAGCTGGTCCACTGTTCCGCGACCAGGACGAAAACCACACTGTTCCTCCTGAATCCGAGGTTCGACTATCCGACGGACCCTCCTCTCCAGGACCCCTGAATAGACTTTTCCAGGGAGGCTGAGGAGTGTGATCCCTCTGTAGTTGGAACACACCCTCCGATCCCCCTTCTTAAAGAAGGGGACCACCACCCCGGTCTGCCAATCCAGAGGCACTGTCCCTGATGACCATGCGATGTTGCAGAGGCGTGTCAACCAAGACAGCCCTACAACATCCAGAGCCTTTAGGAACTCCGGGCGTATCTCATCCACCCCCGGGGCCCTGCCACCAAGGAGTTTTCTGACCACCTCGGTGACCTCAGTCCCAGAGATGGGGGAGCCCACCTCTGAGTCCCCAGGCTCTGCTTCCTCATTGAAAGGCATGTTAATGGGATTGAGGAGGTCTTCGACGTACTCCCCCCACCGACCCACAACGTCCCGAGTCGAGGTCAGCAGCGCACCATCCCCACCATATACAGTGTTGACACTGCACTGCTTCCCCTTCCTGAGACGCCGGATGGTGGACCAGAATCTCCTCGAAGCCGTCCGAAAGTCGTTCTCCATGGCCTCCCCAAACTCCTCCCAAGCCCGAGTTTTTGCCTCAGCAACCACCAAAGCCGCATTCCACTTGGCCTGCCGGTACCTATCAGCTGCCTCCAGGGTCCCACAGGACAAAAGGGTCCTTTAGGACTCCTTCTTCAGCTTGACGGCATCCTTCACCGCCGGTGTCCACCAACGGGTTCGGGGATTGCCGCCACGACAGGCACCAACCACCTTACGGCCACAGCTCCGGTTAGCTGCCTCAACAATAGAGGCACGGA
The DNA here is from genome assembly GCF_900747795.2 of Erpetoichthys calabaricus. Lineage (NCBI taxonomy): Eukaryota > Metazoa > Chordata > Cladistia > Polypteriformes > Polypteridae > Erpetoichthys > Erpetoichthys calabaricus. Next base: position 126,452,330 of record NC_041399.2, read on the forward strand.
ACATGGCCCATTCGGACTCAATGTCCCCCACCTCCCTCGGGACGTGGTCGAAGTTCTGCCGGAGGTGGGAGTTGAAGCTACTTCTGACAGGGGGCTCTGCCAGACGTTCCCAGCAGACCCTCACAACACGTTTGGGCCTACCACGCCTGACCGGCATCCTCCCCCACCATCGAAGCCAACTCACCACCAGGTGGTGATCAGTTGACAGCTCCGCCCCTCTCTTCACCCGAGTGTCCAAGACATGTGGCCGCAAGTCCGACGACACGACCACAAAGTCGATCATCGAACTGAGGCCTAGGATGTCCTGGTGCCAAGTGCACATATGAACACCCCTATGCTTGAACATGGTGTTCGTTATGGACAATCCGTGATGAGCACAGGTCCAATAACAAAACACCGCTCGGGTTCAGATCGGGGGGGGCCATTCCTCCCAATCACGCCCTTCCAGGTCTCACTGTCATTGCCCATGTGAGCATTGAAGTCTCCCAGCAGAACGAGGGAGTCCCCAGAAGGTATGCCCTCTAGCACCCCCTCCAGGGACTCCAAAAAGGGTGGGTACTCCGAACTGCTGTTCGGTGCATACGCACAAACAACAGTTAGGACCTGTCCCCCCACCCGAAGGCGAAGGGAGGCTACCCTCTCGTCCACCGGGGTAAACCCCAATGTACAGGCTCCAAGTCGGGGGGCAATAAGTATACCCACACCCGCTCGGCGCCTCTTACCGGGGGCAACTCCAGAGTGGTACAGAGTCCAGCCCCTCTCAAGGAGATTGGTTCCAGAGTCCAAGCTGTGCGTCGAGGTGAGTCCGACTATATCTAGCCGGAACCTCTCAACTTCGCGCACTAGCTCAGGCTCCTTCCCCTTCAGAGAGGTGACATTCCACGTCCCAAGAGCCAGCTTCTGTAGCCGAGGATCGGACCGCCAAGGTCCCCGCCTTCGGCCACCACCCAACTCACACTGCACCCGACCTCCTTGGCCCCTCCCATAGGTGGTGAGCCCATGGGAAGGGGGACCCACGTTGCCTCTTCGGGCTGTGCCCGGCCGAGCCCCATGGGTGCAGGCCCGGCCACCAGGCGCTCGCCATCGAGCCCTTTGTGGTTTCTGCTAACAATTATTAGATAGGTTCTAAGGAAAAATCCGCGAATGACTGAGGCCGCGAACTCTGAACCGTGACTTCGTGGGGGGTCTACTGTACATTATCAGCTTTTACAGTAGCGCCATTTTGTTTTAGTGTTCATTTGTGTGAACTACACACCCTATTTCAAAGCTCAATCACAGCTGAAGCAACAAGGAACACACTGCTTATGAATTTCCCACTTGTCACAGCTTTATTACTGAAAAATATTGAGAAAAAAAAAAAAATGTGTTGGATAATTTTCTTTTTTTCTGAAACATCAAATTTCAGTCAAATCTCTCAAGGCTCTTTTGAGATTTTGGGGTATTTAGTTTTTCTATAGTAGGAGGGTTTTCACCACTAAATATTGATATATAACAGTGTCCATTCAGTGACAACATAGTAGGGATCTGTCGCTATACAGGGTGTCCGAAAAAGAATATCAGAGTTTCAAAGAGCTATATTTATTGAATTATACAAGCATATACAAAAAACTGTTATATTCACGTGTTTCCCACATCTATATATGTATAAAATCCCTATGTGCGTTCAGGTGTCCGTGTGTGGGTGTCTTCTGGTGAAGTGCGCATGCGCAGGGCACGGTGCTATGCACGATATTACTGTCAGAGAAAGTTAGAGGCGTTTTTTATGGAAATACAAACCAGTATTACTGCGAGAGGAAATTAAAGGTACACAATACAGTGACGCATATTACAGCCACATACAAGCCAGTATTACTGTCAGAGGAGATTAAAAGCATATTACCGACGCGCACACCTGTATTACCGCCAGAGAAAATTAAAGGTATATTACGGACGTATATTACGGGCGTACAAGCCAGCGGACGTACAAGACGGTATCCTTCAATAAGGGCGCGCACAGGCATCCTTCAATAAGGGCGCGCACAAAAAGGCGAGCCTCAAAAGGACGACCTCAATTGGGCGCAGCGAATAAAGGCGCGCGTAAATAAAGATCTGCACTTGTTGCTCTTCACATATTCCAGAGCCATTTGAACTAAATTATCTACGCGCCCTTATTGAATAGAGTCGTACAAGACAGTATTACTGTCACAGAAAATTAAAGACACACAATACACGGTGGCAGCCCACGAAGAACGGTCAGCTCAGCAAGTAAACATCAACAAAAGAAAGGCTGAAAGAAAGAAAAATACGACCAACTAAAAGAATGAGGTCAAAGTCCCTTGCCATTTAATATAGACTGTTCCTACTAACGTTTATGCACTACTGTTCTAGCGCCCGTTATTGTAACGGGCTAAATGACTAGTTGTCTATAAATGTTCTATGTGCTCCCCACCAGTAACTGTAACAGTATCGAGGCCGTATTCAAATTCCTGCCAAACTTTCTCTAACATATTGGGATTGACGCTCTGAATGGCAGCCGTTATCTACAACTTCATTTCATCCAAAGTTGTAGGCATTGGTGGTTGGAACACTAATCCTTTGACGTATCCCCAAAGGAAAAAGTCACATGGGGTGATATCTGGGGATCTTGGAGGCCAATGGTGGAGTGACAAATCTTGATTCCCAGATCTTCCTATCCAACGTTGGGGATAGGTCTCATTTAGGAAATGCCGCACTGGAAGAGACGAGTGAGGTGGTGCCCCATCCTGTTGAAAAATGAAATCGGCTGGTTCTTGATCTTCCAACTGAGGAAACAGCCAATGTTGCAGCATTTGCAGGTACACAGTCCCTGTTACTATGGTTCCTTCAAAAAAGTAAGGACCGTAAACGTTCGACTTGGAAATCTCGCAAAAAACGATAGTCTTGGGGGAGTCTCGTTCATGTTCGATAACTGCATGAGGGTTTTCTTCACCCCAAATTCGTACATTATGATGATTTACCTTCCCACTAATGTGAACCGAGGCCTCATCACTGAAGATAATCAAGAAACAAAAGTCTTCATTGGTCTCCAAATTTTGCTGGATGAAAGTTGAAAACTCAACTCGACGCGTCTTATCCCCTCGTCTAAGGGCCTGAACCAACTGCAGACGATACGGTTTCATAACCAACTGGCATCGGAGAATTCTCCATAAACTTGACTTTGGTATCTGTAACTCATGACTTGCTCGTCGAACTGATTTCGATGGGCTCCGAGTGAACGCAGTTTGCACTCGGGCGACGTTCTCAGCAGAGGAGGAAGATCGAAGTCGCCTGGTGCTTTTACCTTTGCAGATACACCCAGTATCCTGAAATTGCTGGTACTATCGACGGATGTTATTGTCATTCGGAGGGTCAGTCCCATATTTTTGACGAAATGCCCGCTGCACAGTAACAACCGATTGAGTTCTGGCGAATTCGCAATAGCAAAAAGTTTTTTGTTGTGGCACAGTCATAACTGCAAACGTAACTAATTGAAACAACACACTATTAGCTTTTTGATAAGCACTAGCACCATCTACCGGCAAGGAAATGAAACTAGATTAATTCCTCAAGACGCCACTAGGTTGCTCTGCAGTTTCCGATGAATGGGCACCAAGCTACAGCTGTTTAAAACTCCGATATTCTTTTTTGGACACCCGGTATATTGTCAGACAAATGTTGTATGAATTTTAACCTGTGGAAACATCATGAAGAATAATCAGATTAGGAATATTAAACCACTTTAATCCAAATTGTGTTTTTGTCTTTGTGAATTTGTGTTTTAAGATATTAGTTGGTAGCATGAAATCGTCTAATTGCCACTTTTTGTGGTCTGTGATCACCTTTAGTCACCTCATCAAATGAAGGTTGGGAGACACTGTAAGCAGATAGCCAGCATTGATATTGATATGTATAAATGTTAAGCATATTTTTTCAGTACTTTGCTGGCAAATAATGTACAGTGGATTCAGTCAGCATTGAGACCCCTTCACTTTCTGCAGATTTTATTGTCTGCAGAGTTTTGTTTTTTAAATTTAAATGGATACATGAGCTATTTTTGCCTGTTGGTCAGTAACCTATAATAACAAAGCACAAAATTGTTGTTGCCATTGGGTCAGAGTTTTAAGTTTCTGAGGATAAAATGAAACTAGTTCAAATATTTCTTCATCTCAGTTTCTATTGATCCTGTAATTAAGATTTACTTTAATGAACATTCACTAGCTTAAGAAGAATTGGGCCAACAATTTAATTCTTGAAAAACATTGTGTAAGTCTTAGTTTAGGCTTAACTTTTATGAAGTAAGTATGATTTGATAATTACATCATAAGTATTCATTACTATAGTTTATGTATTTGTACAAAGCTTTGTTTCAAAACCCTGTCCTTTGCTTCATAACTTTTTTGTGTTTTTAATGCGATTTTATGGTCTCACTGTAAAATCATGTTAAAATGCCAAATTTCTCTCCTGTGACAATACATTGTACCATATAGTACACATAGCACCTTTGTTGCTATGAAAGTCACAATGCCTCCATGTACTCCTCATGGACCACTTGTATTTAATTTGAGTGGCAGAGATTTGGGGGATGTTCAGCAGGGAGACCAGTCGTGATTAATCAAGTTTAAAGGGATTATGCTTAATTGAAAGTCAAAAACAAAAGTGGAGTTGACCAGATTATTTCTGACATTCTTTCTCTTTTTTGGAAGAAGGCTTTCCTTAACATTGCTAGAAGCTTGAAATACATGACCACAAAATAGTGATTAAATGTGACCACAAAAATCATGGTAAAGGACAATAAACATATACTGTAATAAAATCAAAAGAATTTATTAACATGAGCCCCATAACTAATTAGAACATATGATTATGTATCTTAGCTGATTCTAAACTTAGAAAATCCTGCATTCAAAGTGAAATTCCTCCCTGTTTCCAGAATAATTGACATTAAGACTAGTTTGGACAGTCTTACCAGTAATGACATCTCATCTTAATTTGCATGTTACTATTAATAACATTTATAGCAGAAAAAATGCAAACAGAAAATATCAGGTTGAAGTTGGTGGGCCTCTGGACTTGATTATGTACGAAAATAAGACGTCCACTTATTAAAATAGCTTTTTAACGTCCACTGTTAATTGGGTGCCTTCCACAAGTATTCACTGAAACTTCCAATACCTTTTTATTTTTTATTTGACATTGTTTTACTGATACAGATGCATTGCGATGATGCCTCATAAAGGCAAGCACTAACACTTTGCTGGGGCTCTGATTTATTATTTTCCCAAAAAAGGCTCCATCCCATTTCTCAAACCTTCTTGGTTTAAAGGTTTGCTGCCATTTAGACATGCAGCCTGCTGCCACACACACTCATCTCATCTTGTCCAGCCTAAAGCATGTGAAGAGCACTTTGCTGCAAAGGGCACTTTACAAACATCTTAAAATTTTATAAATGAATGTTTTTCATACTCCTTTCCCCTGAATACAAGTTTGATGTTCAGGCTTTCCTGGGTATCTATGGGATTTATTAGGTGATCCCAAGATCCCTGTATTGTGTACCTTGTCTCCAGGGAACAAGGCAGATTTATCAAATATTGATGATCCCTTACTGTATTTCACTCTGGTTTTAAGTGATGTGACATTTTACGTGCAATTTAATTTTGAGTAACCTGAACAGATGTGGTCCATTAGCACAGACTGCAAATCAGTTCCAGGTTACATATGTGGTCAGATGACAGTTGTGTTAAAGAGCAGATTTTGTGTGCATTTTATTGTATCAGAATTCAAAAAACTTGAACTTAAAGGTTAACAAAACCATTACTTGAATCATCATCTGGACAGAAGGTCACAAGTGAAAAATATTTAAGTGTTTGTATTTCCTTAACAACAACTTGTCACATTACATAGATGTGAGAAATCTTTTTTGAAAATTAAAGCCATTCTTTTTCATATTAATAACAGATTCTGTATAGTTTACAAACCTGAATAGAACAGTGTTTACTTGTTTTCATGTATTGCACACTCTCACTCTCTGCTTATGTACTACTTGATGTTCTTGTGCATTGGCTGCTGAAGTCTAGGCTGCTGCTAAACTTTGACAGTACATTTTAATTTTTGTGGCTCACTCGGTATCCACTGAAGCCCAAAGTATGGTTCAAGCACAGGACCCTTCCCCTTAAAGTGCCCCCAATGAAGTGAATGGAATTTGCTCACAACTCCCCAATCCCCACCCTCACCCTCACCCCTGCCCCACCTGCATCCCTTACAGTATATGTTACTTATATAACACACAAACAGTCAGAGGAGAACAATTCCACAGTGTGTAATCCAGTCAAGAGACTTAGTGTGCAAGGTCTAAAGGTGGGCATGAGAAACAAACCAGGACAAAATGGCAGTTTATAAAAAAAAAAAAAAAAAAAAATTATTTTCTTTTTCAGAAAGTCAAGGGGGAGAGTCAACGCCTGTATGTAAGACTCCCTTGGAAAAGGTATTACATTATAGAAAACACATAGATTCACATGTAAATAGTTTAACTGATTGGATCTGTTACATAAGAGAAAAAAATCCAAATTGAATCTTTTTATAAACATACTAGTTGTGGGTTGTGATATACAGTAGAGCGCTAGCCTATGAGACAACTTACGGTGATGGTGACAATGCAATTATAATTGTACCAAGACAGCTCCATAAAACTATAAGTTTACCTTGGGTCCCTGACCTGCACTTACTGGCCTAATATAGTAAAAAAATTCAATGATTCGTCTTGCCTGTGTTCTTGAAAATGCATATAAATAATGTAGTGTCAATGTCCAATCAAAGCATGACATCAAAGTTTTTATCAGCCAGTGTCTGACTATGGAGATTCTCAAACCCAGGAACAAATGTGAAGAGTGTCTTTAATCAAGTCAAAGATGGTGGAGGGAAAGATTTTAGAGATGTGGATGATACTGAAATTTTCTTACTTTTCATGCAAGTTTTAATGTAATCCCATACGAGAGCTGCTTATACTTTGATTAAAATCCTAAAATTACAGTCTTGATCCAGTGTTGATTGTGGTACTGCTCCATATATGGATTATTATCATTATTGTTGTTGTTATTTATGGTGTAGCCTATCATTTTTGTCCACAAATGTCTGCCAATATAGAACTCATGAAAGAGTAGTTTAGACAAAAAAAAGAAATGCTTAAAATATGTTTTTATAAGGGATAAAAAGTTTTTAAACTCATAATAAATTACCTGCAGAAAACAAAATTTAAAAATACTATGTCTTTGAAGTTATTAGTTGTTATTAATGATCAGTTTCTTCTACTATAGTTCTCATTCTCTTCACCTTTTTTATGTTTATGTTTACTATTTTGGTTTAAAATACTGTATATGTACATGATGAGAAAAACTTTCTTATTAATATGTAAAAGTTCATGTAATTAATCCAAATAAACATTCTTTATATTTGGAAGAATAATAAAATATTAATGTTTTCTTTTCAGGTGTGGTGAACACTGTCTCCAAGCTAACCAAGATGTGTACACTGCGTCTCACAAAGGAAAAACTGTTTTTTATGCTTACTGACAAAGTAGCCAATGGTGGTGTCAGCATGTGGTCTGAACTGTTACAGGTATTTATGGAATTACCAAAATTTGTACTTGTAAATTTGTTATTTATATTATTTTAACCTTAATATTAGGTCTGAATAAAAATATCAATATACCAATTAAATGTTATCTTTCATTTAACTGATTCAATATTGATTCTTAAAAGTCTCAAGATCGATCTTGTAAATCTCTATCCTTCTCAATTACTATATGAAGATTTTTGCTTATCTTCCTTTTTGGTGTCTGATCCAGTAGATGTCACTAATGCGCCTATTAAGGCTTTCCATAGAAAAAAGCACTATACTGCATCAAACAAAATAGTGTGACCTCCTCAACTGAAATAATTTATTCCATTATTTTTATTTTATTTATTCCATTATCACCCAGAGCAGTTCTCTCAGTCATCATCCAAACAAGTCGAGCCTAAATAGTCTACATTGGAGACCATGTTTAGCTCCAAGCTTCCATTTTATTTGTCTCATGCCAAAAAAAACCCCAGATATAAACATGACATGATACATGACCCTACATTGTTGTTGAAAATGAAGTCTTCTAGCAAGTGATACAGGTTTTGGAACTGCAGCATACCATACCAACCAGAAAAATTAGTGAAGGTATTGTACCCATGCTTTATGAAGCTCTTAAGCAAAGCACCATCACATATATCAGGCCAGTGGAGAGTGTAGCCCTAACTTTCGATAGTTGGACATCCAGGGCAGCAGATTTCTACATAATAATCACATGGCACTACAATAAAAATGACTGACCTGAGTGAAGGCGGATGTGTTGCAGACAAGAGTTTTGCAAGGTAGTAACAGTGGACGCAACCTCGCTGCCTATATGCAGAACTGCTGGAATTGCTAGCTGTTGTTCAAACAACCTAGCTGTACTGTGGTTGAAAAAGTCTGCAACATGACTCCCTCAGCTGAGTAAGCGGGCAGTTGATGGCATTTTCACAGCAGCCTGTGATACCAAATTGAGAGTGTAAAGCAGCTAATGTGAAGTAGCTCCATAAGCTGTACCGCACAGATTATATTAGCAGCATTTTCAGTCCTGAAGGCTGGTTCTTTGTGTCTTGTGTTCCGTTCATCCAATGCCACTGTCAACAAGCATCAGCTCTCGATCTTCGTTTTAAAACGCTTCCCAATTGTTTTTGACCGTGAGGGCATATTTTCCAGACTGAGCATATGACTGCTACAAGTGAGCAACTGAAGATAGAATTATACAAAGACACAAGTCTTCCCACTGTGTCTTTAATTTCAAGATTTTAAATGTTCAATAGATAAATATATTTGGCTAGCAGTTTAGTTAAAGGGTGTCTACACAGAGATTCGTAACACACCAATGGGTACTGAATAACATTTATTACTTAAGAAGCAATATTTGATTATTTAGCAATAATATTCGCAAGGTGATATAGATGTTTAATAACATTGCATTGTATTAAAACAAGGAGCTCCCATGTAATATGTATTGACTGTGGCGATGCATGTGTTTGTGAAATTATGGAGAATTTTGAATGAGTGCTGTGCTGTGAAGTTTTTTTTTTTTTTTTTTTTAAAGGAAGAGCAATGAAATTTTGTTCCACAGCTTGTAAATACTGATGTTAATTGTTACTTAATCAAGTATTGCTTCTTACATGTCATTCCATGCTTATGCATATGTTATAAAGTCACTTTATAGACACCCTACAAATAAAGTGTTACTGAAATTTGTCACATTATATTAATATTCTCTATGCATGGTTAATTAATCTCTAAAAAGCCAGCTATTTAAATAAATATATCAGGGCACACTAATTAAATCAAGATAAAATCGATATTGAATTGAATCAGGACATTGTGAATCGAAATCAAATTGGGACATCAGTGCTGATACCCAGCCCTGCTTAATATTCTTATTATTCTAGTTTGTCAGAAGCAAAAGGCTTTTAGGAGTTGACTATATTTCCCCTGTTATTTTTCAGCAGATTTATGAGAAATTATTAGATATTCAAAGTTTTGTATAAATGGTTGCTGCATTTCCTCACATTATGAGTTCTTTTAATTACTTGTGTGTAACTTATGTAAGACATTTAGTCTTTTTTACATGTAATATTAAAATATGTCTTTGTAAAGCATAATTGTGTAAGTATATATCTGTTCAAAACAAAAAGGAATGGAAAACAACTTCACTAGGTCATAGCAGTGCTATGGTGGATGTAATACAGAGTGTGTGTAGTTATATTTAAATATCAAATTCATATTTTCTGTTAATTTTCAGGAAAACTTTTTTGATGAATTTCAGATAGAAGGTATTTCATTAGAATATAATGAGATATACTTAGAACTGGCTCCTGAAAACCTCTCCAGAGCTTTAAAAACAGCCCATAATGCTAAATCAGTGAAGATCAAACTGACAAAAAAACACTGCCCTTGCATCACTATAGCAGTTGAACTGGTAAGAATTGTTTTTATGTGCTTGATGAAAAAGTTATTGAATGAGTCAATATATATTTAATGAGTTGATATTGGTAAGCACTATGGCATATAAAACCATAGCGATTAAAATTCTGTAAAGTTCTGACCTCCTGAGACAAAGAAGAGCAATAAAATGAATGTGATAGGTGATTACTATATAGACTCGTGTTCCTTCTTCACGGTTAATTTGACATGTTAATTTAATTTAATTTTGGAATAAGTTCAGTTGTTAAGGTTTCATGCAAAGTAAGTATACTTCAGAATAAGATATTAATCAGTAGTACCAGACTGTGGTTTGTTATCTGTCAAGGCTCCTAGTTGCATCATTTGAGCTTTATGGTATTAGGATTTATTTTGTTTCAAACAAATGTGGCATCAAATAAAGTACATTTGTTAAGCTGTCCTTTCAATCAATCTGACAGTCACTCTTTCAGCTATCTGCACTTGAATCAAATTTTATGAATTGTTATAGTTAGAAAATTTGTTATTTGGGGGATTTGTAGGGTCATTATCAAAATGTTTTACTGTAATTTTACTATAATTTTAGCTAACAATAGCCATTCCTGTAAAACAAATAAGGAAGATTTTCACCCTTTTTTTGTAATCTTCTTCTTCTTTTTTGTCTTTTTCATTTTATTATACATTCAAGAAGTACTAATTTCAAAAGCTTTAATATGTCCTGGCATCATTGATTGGTTTAGGTAAAAATTTGAAACAAAAAGTTGATACTCATTGGTTTAAAGCTATATGTTGTTTAAAAAAAAAAAAAAAAATCTCTAATACTGATGTAAAATGAAAAAAACTGCATATTTGCAGTTGGCATGATTTGATAGCATTACAAGGTTAGAAAAACAACTATATACCACACTTCGATGGTTATTCTTAACTTTCTAATCTGTCCCTAAACCTGACTTTTACCATAAGAAATATTCACTGTTAATTTCAAGTTTGACTTTTATGCTAGGTTCATAAAATTTCAACAAGTAATCTGCAGTATATTCATGAATGTGCCATAACGTGTAATTTTAAATGTAACTTTTAATCTAAACTTTCAAAATTTCTTTGTAATAATACATATGGAAATATTTTTGTCCTGAATGACTTTACAAAGCAGTTAATAGTATATTTGTCAATTCCTAAAGCCATCTTTATCAAGCATCAGTCGAGTTGTCACACATGACATACCTGTGGAATTGATCTCCAGACGACTGTGGAATGACTTCAGAGAACCCAGTGTGCCAGATTTTGATGTGAGTGAGTAGATGGCTATTTTATGCTTTGAAGCAAAGCTGTAGGCAGTCATAAATTATATTATATTATTATATATATATATATATATATATATATATATATATATATATATATATATATATATATATATATATATATATATATATATAATATATATATATAATATATATATTAAATTATGTTTGTTATGGGTATATTCACAATATAGCCAACAGATTTTAAGAATTCAGATTGCGTAAATTGTCTCATTTTGTAGAAAGTGCAGCTTTGAAGAAAATTTAATATGCACACTTATTTATGTGAAAATTATTTTTTTCATATATTTAAGTTTGTTAATTGATATATTTATATAATTCTTACGTTAATTGATATCTGCAAAGAAAACTGTATTTAGAGTATTATTCACAACACTGACATTTCTGGAAAGTTAATTGTTGATATGGCATTAAATGTAAAATGTCTCGGCATGTGCAGAATAAATCTTAATTAGCTTTGTTAATATATTTTCTTTTTAACTAGGATACAACAAAATAGGCCGCTAGTGGCACTTTTTGCATCTATATCTCACTGTGATGTCTGTTTAATGCATAAGGTCATTAACAACTTTTTTGCTCTTTTTTGGTTTTGTATACAGCCACTTAATAACTGGGAGTCTATTCTTTTCATTAAACTAAATAATGTATTTACAGGCTTTCTAAATCTAGAATAGTTAGTAGAAATAAATAAAATAAAAATTGGACCTAGCAGTCATGTAGTTTAATATTATTATTATATATCCATAAATATGAAGATAAAGAAATTGTCACTGTTTTTATTAAATTTTGTTTTTGTGGCCTATAGTTTAAGGCATGAAAATTAATTTGGCTTGTAATGTTTAACATATTTTAGGTCAGCATATATCTACCTCCTTTGAAGACAGTGAAGAATGTTTTGGATCGAATGAGAAATCTTTGTCATGTTCTTGTAAGAATGTTTTTATCAGTTCTAGCATTTTCTTGACTTTTCTTGTACTTTGTTTTAATATTGAATTTTAGAAGCAAGCTTAAAATATTTATAATGACATGTTTAGACAGGATTTCTGTCGCAGCTCTAGTGAACTCCGCTTCAGTAGTAGGCACAAAGAATGTTTACAATCATATGAAAAAGTTTGGGAACCCCTCTTAATTCGTTGGATTTATGTTTATCATTGGCTGAGCCTTCAAAGTGGCAACTTCCTTTTAATATATGACATGCCTTATGGAAACAGTAGTATTTCAGCAGTGACATTAAGTTTATTGGATTAACAGAAAATATGCAATATGCATATGAAGAATTTGTTGATATTGGGTTGAATTCATTCGACCTTCGACTGAACTAGCCACACAGCTCCACAGCTTGATGGAACCTTCAGCAAATTTGACAGTAGGTAGCAGGTGTTTTTCTTGGAATGCGGTGTTCTTCTTCCGCCATGCAAAGCGCTTTTTGTTATGATCAAATATCTCAATTTTTGCCTCATCAGTCCAAAACACTTTGTTCCAAAATGAATCTGGCTTGTCTAAATGAGCATTTGCATACAATAAGCGACTCTGTTTGTGGCGTGAGTGCAGAAAGGACTTCTTTCTCATCACCCTGCCATACAGATGTTCTTTGTGCAAATTGTGCTGAATTGTAGAACGATTTACAGATACACAATCTGCAGCAAGATGTTCTTGCAGGTCTTTGGAGGTAATCTGTGGGATGTCTGTAACCATTCTCCTGTATTTTTCTTGGCCTGCCGGACCTGGGTTTAACAGCAACTGTGCTTGTGGCCTTCCATTTCCTGATTACATTCCTCACAGTTGAAACTGACAGTTTAAACCTCTGAGATAGCTTTTTGTAGCCTTTTGTAGCCTTCCCCTAAACCATGATACTGAACAATCTTTGTTTTCAGATCTTTTGAGAGTTGCTTTGAGGATCCCATGCTGTCACTCTTCAGAGGTGAATGAAAGGGAAGCACAACTTGCAGTTGACCACCTTAAATACCTTTTCTCATGATTGGACACACCTGTCAATGAAGTTCAAGGCTTAACGAGCTAATCCAACCAATTTGGTGTTGCAAGTAATCAGTATTGAGCAGTTACATGCATTCAAATCAGCAAAATTACAAAGGTACCCAAATTTTTGCACAGCCAGTTTTTCACATTTGATTTAATTTCATACAGCTAAATACTGCTTCACTAAAAATCTTTGTTCGGAAAACACCCCAGTATTCAGATGTTCCTAGGAAATGAAAGACATACCACTGTTATCTTTTTTGTTGAAAGTAGAGTGAATTATTATGCCGGCTGAGAGGGGTTCCCAAACTTTTTTATATGACTGTATGTATAGAGTTTTTATGTACTTTTATCGTTAGCTAGGGTATACAGTACTTGTTATGTTTATTGGGTGATTCAAGGATAGAGAGGAAATCCTGCTTTGTCCCTTCACTGTCCTCCTTCCTCTGTGCACAAGTAAATTGCAGCTACTGGTAACTAAGGAAAAATCCAGTAGTTAAGTTACTTACTCAGAATATGTTCTTAATCAGGACACCCTTCATAACTGAGATGCTACTGTATATCATACATTCCCACCATCCTTCATTACACAACATTTAATACTTGGCATGACTCTCACTGTGCTTCCAGAGATTTTTGTATTGACATTCTTTGAACTATGCTTTAAATATAACCTTACATGAACACACTTCTTCTTTACATACATACTATTATGGACATCACTAAAAAGAATCTGGTTGACTTTCCTAACTTTCCCTGAGTGTTTTCTTTGAAAATTATTCCATTCAACAATTATAAGGATATAGATGCAGTCATATATACTGATGTTTTATTAGTTTCCTTAAACGTATACAATTTGAGGCAAAGTTGAGAATAGGATGCTTTACTCAGACATGACATGAGGTAGGATAAGAGATGTTGTATTAGGGGTTATGTAATTGACTTTGATGCTTTCTGTGTTGAATTCATGTGCCAAGTTATTTTGGACCTTGGGCACAAAACACCAATGAAATCACTCAAGGAAAAGTGCTTTCATTGCCCAGACCTTTCTATTTAACATCCAGTACACCAACAGCTGAAACTTGCCTTTTCCTTTTAAGGGACAGGGGTTCATTTTCAGTACTGTATATATTGTGTAATAGGTTGATAGCATGATTAGAAGGGTATTCTGTAAAAAGAGGAATGCCACCTTTTGACTTGGCTTTCATTTTTTATTTTTTACGATCAACATAATAATTATTGTTAGAATATAAAAGCTCAACATTCTATTTGTAATTAATTTTAGGAGTTTCATTTCTTGACATTTCTTAAATTTTTATACAGTGTATATATAATCTGTGGTTAATCCAAATTGAGGTAACAAAAGGCTAGTGTAAATGCTTTCAGATCTTGGCCCAGTCATGCATGCACGCACACAAACACACACACGTACTCACACAAGGGGATATTTTAAAACTGAATTTGTTAAGCAGTGATGCTAACCACTCCACCATAAGGTTTTTTCGCATATTTCAAAATTTGTCAAAATGTGAAATTTATGTGATGAATTATAGATGTGAGTTTTGCACACTGGTATAACATTAGCTAGTCACTTTCTGCTAAAGAGGAATTTGTTGGTAAAGTCAAGATCTAATGTATTTTAGATGTATTCTAGAATATTCTTTAAAATACTTAAACTTGTAGTAGTGGGTTTACAAGAATTAATTTTTCACCTGAATGTTTCAGTGCTAACATTTCAACTTTTTGCTTCACTGCTTTTCAAGAGGATCTAGCTGAACACAGCATTTGATTAACTGTAACTGTAAATTATGAAATTAAATAATTTTTGTCAAAATCTACACTAAAAGCTTTGAATTTTTCAAGAATTTACTTAACATTCAAAAGATGTTTCCTCATTCTGACATAGAAAATATTTACGTCATTCAGTTTAAATTCCCACAGTTTATTAGACAATAGATTATTTCTTATGTAAGCCCTGATGTAATTTGATAGTTTTGGGCAAAGTTCTTAGCAATTTTATTTATCTTGATTTGCATGCTTGGGATTTTGTAACTGATAAATTAGGCACCCACACCCGGGGAACATTTCCTATAATTTTCAGTTTTCACAGATTACCAAAAAATATGATCTAACATAACCCAAAATTTCCCTGTATTTAATTAATTTGAAGGGGCTTCTTAAATTTATTTTTAAGGTATTGGAAGCAAATATGAATGGGGAGATGAATCTGAAAATTGACACAGATTTAGTGTCAGTTTCCACACATTTTAGAGACCTTGGAAATCCTCCTTTCAGTAAGTATTACTTTATTTGAAATTGTCACCTGTTACAAATATTAGCACAATATATTTTAAATGTTGTAAATCTAAATAGATTAACAGGCCTTGACACTGTTATTTTTTTAATACAGAGAATGTTATTTTTCAGTCTGTTTTCCTTTGCTCTATTATTCACACAATATCCTAATATGTTAGGTTATTATGTTATGTTAAACTCCACGGTGGATTAATAAAGATTTAAAAAAGAAGTTGCAAAGGAAAAAACTGCTTTATAAGGCATACAAGACTAATGACTGCAAAGTGAATCATAGAGCGTATGAGAACATGAGGGCAACCATTAAGAAGGACATCAGGGAGGCTAAGAGACAGTTGGAGAGGAATATAGCAGATAAGGCGAAAGATGACCCTAAGAGATTCTTTCAGTATTTTAGTAATAAAAGAGCAGTCAAGGAGGAGGTCAAGTGCATCAGAAATAGTAAAGGGGAATTAAAAGATACAGACAATGAAATAGCGGATGCCCTAAACTTAAATTTTTCTGAGGTGTTTACAAGTGAGCAAGTGGATAACCTCCCAGAGGTAACGGACTACTAAGGAGGTACTAAGGGATTTGGAAATTGTAGAGGGAGAAGTGCTGCTCAGATTAAATAAGATGAAATCAAACAAATCACCAGGACCAGATAATATTTACCCTCGAGTTCTTAAGGAGGCTAGCGAGTACATATATAAACCCTTGACACATATTTTTAGGAAGTCACTGCGCACTGGAGAGATTCCGAAGGACTGGAAAATGGCAAATATCGTCCCATTATATAAAAAGGGTGACAGGGCAGATCCAAGCAACTATAGGCCAGTAAGCTTAACATGCATCACAGGAAAATTAATGGAATTATTAAGGATAAGATTGAACAACACCTGGCAAGGACAGGAGTTATTAAGAACAGTCAGCATGGGTTCAGAAGAGGGAGGTCATGTTTTACTAACATGCTGGAATTCTATGAGGAGGCAACAAAAGGATACGATCAAAGTGGAACATATGATATTATTTATCTGGACTTTCAGAAAGCATTTGATAAGGTGCCACATGAGAGGTTGGGCATCAAATTAAAAGAAGTGGGAGTTCAGGGTGATGTTTTTAGATGGGTGCAGAATTGGCTCAGACACAGGAAGCAGAGAGTGATGGTGCGAGGAACCTCATCAGAACTGGCCGATGTTAAGAGTGGTGTTCCACAGGGGTCAGTGCTAGGGCCGCTGCTATTTTTAATATATATAAATGATTTAGATAGGAATATAAGTAACAGCTGGTTAAGTTTGCAGATGATACCAAGATAGGTGGATTAGCAGATAATTTGGAATCCATTATATCATTACAGAAGGACTTGGATAGCATAAAGGCTTGGGCAGATTTGTGGCAGATGAAATTTAATGTCAGTAAATGTAAAGTATTACACATAGGAAGTAAAAATGTTAGGTTTGAATACACAATGGGCGGTCGGAAAATCAAGAGTACACCTTATGAGAAGGATTTAGGAGTTGTAGTGGACTCTAAGCTATCGACTTCCCGACAGTTCAGAAGCCATTAAGAAGGCTAACAGAATGTTAGGTTATATAGCACGATGTGTGGAGTACAAGTCCAAGGAGGTTATGGTCATCCTTTATAATGCACTGGTGAGGCCTCATCTGGAGTACTCTGTGCAGTTTTGGTCTCCAGGCTACAAAAAGGACATAGCAGCACTAGAAAAGGTCCAGAGAAGAGCGACTAGGCTGATTCCAGGGCTACAGGGGTTGAATTATGAGGAAAGATTAAAAGAGCTGAGCCTATACAGTTTAAGCAAAAGAAGATTAAGAGGTGACATGATTGAAGTGTTTAAAATTATGAAGGGAATTAGTACAGTGGATCGAGACTGTTATTTTAAAATGAGTTCATCAAGAACACGGGGACACAGCTGGAAACTTGTTAAGGGTAAATTTCGCACAAACATTAGGAAGTT
>NC_041399.2:126477403-126494903 GCF_900747795.2 Erpetoichthys calabaricus
TACAGGTACACGAGAGAGAGAGCGCTGGACACATAAGAATAAGAATACTTCATTACATTGATATACCGGTGTTTTCAGTATTCAAAGCGCTATCCACACAAGGAGAAACCGGGAAGCGAACCCAAAATCTTCCACAGTCTCCTTACTGCAAAACAGCAGCACTACCATTGCGCTACAAGGCAGTTAAAGAATACACCGGCCTCGATTTTGTTTTCAGTTCTGTTTACAGTGATCGGATCGTAGTGTGCATTGTTGCAATGTTACCTTTCTTGGTGGCTTATTACATTACGGATGTTTCACATGTAAATTTTTTTCCCTGTGCTTAAAAGACATTAAAAAAGTGTTTCTCAACTGTGACTCCGGAACAACTCAGTACGCAAGCTATATTAAGCGTCAACAACGAAGACTCGCTATACCTTAATGAACAAGTGCTGAAACTTATCCCTACCGACGAAGTAACTTTCACCAGCGTGGCCTTCATCGTCACAGACAATCCCGCTTTCAGTCACGGACAGTTGTATGTTGCTCTCTCCAGAGGTCCATCTTTTCATTCACTCACAGTGGTATCCACAAACCCACCCCATTTGGACAACTGTGTCGTTCAGCACGTGTTTACCCATCAATACATAATTATGCGGCATATGTTACGCCACGGGTTGGCTAGTATATATATATATATATATATATATATATATATATATATATATATATAGAAATATTGTGGCGGACAGCCGGGTCCCATGCCTGGCAGGGACGCCCCTGCTGCTTATGTTCCAGGGGAGCAGCTATGGACAGCTCAGTACCTCCCCCCGGGTCGCTTGGTGGCAGCCTCCCTGGCCAACGGTGATTCCCCAACCTCCCGCAGGGCTCCATGGGAGATGGAGTCCTCCACAGCCTGGTTGGGGCCCAGGGTGGCCACTAGGGGGGGATGTCGGGTTTCAACAGCCTGGCTGGATGAGTCTTCGGCCCCACCCTGAAGTGCAATTAGGACCAGGTGGTCAAGCACCTGGAACGCATCCGGGTGGGCTATAAAAAGCTCCAGCCACCACCACTCGAGGAGCCAGGGTCGGGAGGAGGAGGACTAAGCTTGAAGAGGAGTGGTGGTAAAAGCGAGGAGAGTGTTTTGTTGGGGTTTGTAGTGCTTTATGGGCTGTGTATTGCCTGTGGGTCGTGGGGAAGATGTGCGCCCACGGGTGAAGAAAATAAAAACCTTTATTTATTTCATATGTGCCTCAGTGTCCATCTGTGTCGGGTCGGGCGCAATATAGCGCCTTTGTTACAATATATATATCCAGACTTTACAATCAATATATTTTCTATTATTCTTTGTTCTTTTTGGTATTATTATTCATGTAATACAGTAAATACCACGCTTCTTTTAACTTTGTAATTTCTATGCTTTGTCTTCATGTCTGGAGTGTTTGAAGTTATAAGATAGATTTCTTTGGGCACCTGGAGCAGCCAGAAGTTTGCCATATGCTCTGTGCTGCAAGGTTTACTAAAGATGAGTGTGTGAGCTCAACCCAGTAATAGGGAGCAGTACGTAAAGTAAGTCATTCTTGGTTGATAAATGGCCTATAGCCAAGGATGTTGAGCCTTTGTATGTTTAAATGTATTTCTAGAGACCAAAGTAATTTTTAGTTCTGAGATATATTTTAAACATCATATGTTGTTTGTGCCGACAATAAGTAAGTCTGTTGAAGTACCAGAAGAGTGATAAGCTGTGTTATTCCTAAGGCACTTGTGGGGTTTAAAGTGCTAGAGGTTAACCAGCTGTGTGTGTGTCATTCATGGGGCACTGTTGTGATTGGGGTCTGTGTGTATGCACATATCTATGCATGTGTGTGTTAATCTTAAGGTGCAACAGTAGACCAACCCGGTAACGAACCTGATGAGTACACTTACTCTTAGGTAAAGTGTAAGTAGTGGGAAATATCATGATAACACAATTTTTTATTCTTGTTTGAACCTGAAGTGATGATTATGTCAATTTACAAAATCAAAAGAGTTTCTCTTAGTCTTAGTTCTTAAGATATGTACATTTCTCAATTGGGGAAATATTTGTACCTCTCAAAAACAGTGAGTATGGAAATTAGGAGCTCCTTAACAATAACCAGTCAAGAGGCTTTCTAATGACATTATTTCCACGATTGGCAGTTCTTAATAGAACAAAACTTAATTTAACACATCTAAACAAGGCATATTGCTTTCTGAGAGAAAGAAAGAGAAGCCTCTGCCTGAGTAATCAGTGGCAGGTCAGGTCGGGGAGCATGCACTGGTACAGAGTGTTGCCACACCCACCACACAACAAAACAACTCAGGATCCTGGTTCGCAACCACCCAGGCAGACATCTGGTCCAGTCCCACCCTCTGGAAATGACCATCTATCTGCCGCAGCCAGACGTTATGTGGGCGTACCCTTGGTCTGGTCCAGTTGCTCGGGTCCTTAACAATGTGGATCCTGCAAGCCAGATCACCCTCTGGGAATCGCATCACATGGCCATAGTGCAGTAACTGACACTCCCTCACAGTACATGTCATGTGCTGCATTCGAGACTGTGAGCAACCACTCATTCAACAAAAAGTCAATTTGACGGTGTCCAAGGATTCTCCAAAGAGACACAGTACCGAAGGAGTCCAGTCTTCGTCTTAGGTTCACTGGATAGTGTACATGTCTCGCAACCATATAGCAAGACAGGAAGCACCACGACTATACAGACTTGGGCCTTCATCCTTTTGCATAGATATCAGGAGTTCCACACATTCCTTTCCAGCAACCTCCTCACCCCCCATACTCTCCCAATACATCTACTGATTTCATAGGAAGAGACACCAGAGACATGAATGTCACTGCTGAGGTAAATAAACCTATCAACAAGGTCAACATTCTCACTGTAGACAGACACACTGCCAATGCCAATGCCCAAGAAGTCATTAAAGGCCTGGATTTTGGTTTTTATCCAGGTCACTCGTAAGCCCTGACACTCAGACTCCTCGCTCAGTCTCACGAGAGCCCTGATCAGAGCCTTCATTGACTAAGCGAAGATCACAGCATCATCAGCAAAGTCAAGATCAGTGAATCTTTCTTCACCAACAGATGCCCCACAGCCACTGGACCCCATGACCTTGCCCCACACTCAGTCCATGCAAGCATTGAACAGGTTAGGAGCAAGAACACACCCCTGACTAACCCCAGAATCGACTGGGAAAAATGCAGAGGTGGTTCTTCTACTCTGCACAGCAGTCACAAAGTCTTAGGATGTCCCACGGGGCAGCTCGATCAACTGAGCCGAACACTTTACAAAAATCGACAAAGGCTGCAAAGAACTGTGTTTGGGAGGTTCACAGCTAATTGGAGGATCAGTCACAAGAACTGTGGACCCAGAGATATCCCGGGAGGATCAGCTTTAAACAGCTGCTCAAAGTAGCCATCCCAGTGGGTTACAACTGTATTGTCATCCGTAAGGATCATTCCAGCCGCCCTGACCACGACTCTCTGAGGAACAGAGTAGGATGTGTGTAATGTTTCGATTTCTCAGTAAGCAGGATGTGGGTCACTAGAACATAGATGGTGTTTCAGTTGTTCATAGATTCCTCTAACAAATGCCTCCTTATCTGCCCTCGCGGCCATCCTTCTCAGTTCCTGGTTCAGACTGGAGTTGCCATCAAGCCACTGCAACTCCTCTCGATGATATCCTAGAGTGCCCGGTGAGATGGAACACTGCTAACACCAACACAACCCTCAGCAACCTTCAGGGTCTTGCCATGTAAGGTCTCCCACATCACATTAGGATCAGCAGTCGCACCCAAGTTTGTAGGTTCCTCACACAAACTGCGTGCAAACCTGTTAGAAAAGGCTTGATGTTGGAGTCTTGCCAGGTCCAGCCTCATTTTCCTAATAGGTGGTAGTCTACTGGACCTTCAGAGTAGCAACAAGAAGTCTGTGGTCAGAATTCACAAACTGGCCACTTCTGTGGAAGTTGACTACAGTTTTGTAAGAGCCTTCACCATCTGCCCACGAGGATGTGATCAGTCTCCTTCACTGCACCACCAGTATTGGAGTAACATGTCCAATGATGTGGCTCAGGGCTTTGGAACCAGGATCCAGCAATCTGCAGCCCCCAATGAGGAACAAACACCAGACCCATTTGGACTGACACAATCGTCATAGCCAGCACTGTCTGTGCCAGTGGTTGCATTGAAATCACCCATGACCAGAGGAGTGTCACCTCGTGGGTACCCCATTAACCACTGAGCAAAATTGTGAATCAAATATGTCCTTCACCGAGACATCACTCACCATGGTCGGAGCATACACTGAGACAACAGACAAAAGGCACCCAGAGAGTGCCTTAATCTGAGTTTCATAATACTGTGACCGCTGCTGCAGGGGGATGTGGCAGTCCTTCAGAAGCCCCCTCTTAACACTAGAATTACCAGAGCTCTGGTAATTCTAGTGTTAAACAGTTTTTCAATGGGAAACAAACACACTCTTACAGCTTTTCTTTGCAGCATCAGCTGCAGGCTTGCTGCGCAATATGCTCGTCATGCAGGGTTTGAACATTTAAAAGACCGAGCCGCGGCCATCCTGAGGTCTCACTCTCCTGTCTCTCTTCCCCCAGACTCCTGCTGCTACTGGGCCGCTGCACCCCCCTTGATAAAGAAGACTGTTGTTCTTTTGAGCAGGAGTCGGGGCCGATGCATCAAGTTTGACAGCTGTTCTTTGTGAGGCTGGATCGCCTCTGAAAGAGACTAATAAAAGGTGTACCCATATGACATAGACATTCGTCTATACTGGGCATGCACTCTTAGCAAACTCCTTGAAGGGACTGTGCAGTAAACAAATTAAAGCCTATGAAAATCAGATTCCCTTCTGCTCTATGCACCTCAAAAAGTATCAGCATGTGCAAGAATCTTGATGATGCATTAACATCATAGATAAAGAAAGTCTTTATAGAGCTGCAGCGAATTGCCCCCCATGTCATGTTAATGTGCTGGTTACAGTTGAAAGTAACAGTTGTCAGAACTGGCGAAGGCCTCTTGTCAATAAATAATAACAAAGCAAATGTTAAAGCGACACTTTATCCCCCAAAAAAAAGTTTAGCCCTATTATTTTTTTTGTGCGACAATTGATTATAAGCAGTTCACAGCAATTGGAGTGCAATTTGTACTAAACATTTGTAAAACTAACTCAGTAGAGGAAATAAATAAATACATACTGTACATACATACATACAGAACATAAATGCATGCGTGAATGAATATCTTTGTTTTAATGCATTTTGTTTTTTGTGTCTCTCTCTCTACTGTATTGTTGTGAGCTTAGCTGCATTCTATACCCATCCATTTTGTTAAACACCTTTTATTATTTTTACTGTGCCCATTTTTACTGAACAGACTAAATTTAAGTAATGAACGTTTATTAGAGGCTGTCAACGAAGTTATTTACAATCTTATTTTCATGGGACTCTGAATTTTTCACTACAATATCTAAATGCCATCAGCCACGAGATTTATCACAAAACTGCAGCATCTGGTAAGTACCGTATAGATAGATAGATAGATAGATAGATAGATAGATAGATAGATAGATAGATAGATAGATAGATAGATACTTTATTAATCCCAGGGGGAAATTCACAACTCAGGGATAAGTCGGGACTTGATTTTACTGTATAATTTCTGGTATTTTATATTGCCGGTCATATAAGTTGAATGCGGAAAACTCACGCTATTGGTCCAAGAGATTATGATATGCTAACGCCCACCTGAGAGAGTAACCATGGAGCACACTGCCTATTTTTTCTATGTGGGTTCGGCAATGCACTGTATCAGCCCGTGCTCCTAACCTCTCTGTCTCTCTCTCTCTCTCTCTCTCCCTCTTGTGCCTACGCGACCACATGGTAATACCTGAACTATTCCAAAGTGATGTTTGCACTGTTTTGTGTTTTTTGTATCTCACACCCTCATACACCCTTATCTACAATGGAGCGTTCGATCAGGAGAAAATATGAAGCTGGTTTTAAATGAAACATCGTTGAAGTAGCAAAAGAAATTGATAACTGCGCTGCTGCAACAAAATTTGATACGTCTGAGAAACTGATGCAAGGTCGGAGGAGGCAAGAAGATGTAAAAAAAAATTTAAGTGACGCATTTTTGAACGGCCGAATAAGTTGGTCTGATATTTATGATCGATTTTTCGGCTTTCAAGACCCAACTTATACGTGAGTATATACAGTAATTTGCTTTTAACGAATGTATGTAGCATTCAAGCTTTCCAAAATGCAATTTAGATGCATACAGGTAAGCAGCACAACAAGCGACATGGAAAGCAACTTTTATTTATTTGTTTGTGTTTTGTTTTTTTTTTTAAATGTGCTTTTCTTTTGTGAAGAGTGATCAATTAGGGAACAAACGGATGTAATGAGCAGGATCTAATGAGAGAAGAGCTACAAAATTAGCATGATCCAATCACAGTGCTATTAGAATACAGTTTCTGGAAAAAGTCTTCATTTTCAACAGTAGAAAATAACAGGGTAGTATGAACAAAGGTAAAAAAAAAAAATATGGACAAATCTATGCGTTTTTAAATGATAGTCATATGAAAAAGTTTGGGAACCCCTCTCAGCCTGCATAATAATTTACTCTACTTTCAACAAAAAAGAAAGCAGTGGTATGTCTTTCATTTCCGGATTTTTAGTGAAGCAGTATTTAGTTGTATGAAATTTAATCAAATGTGAAATACTGGCTGTGCAAACATTAGGGTACCCTTGTAATTTTGCTGATTTGAATGCATGTAACTGCTCAATATTGATTACTTGCAACACCAAATTGGTTGGATTAGCTTGTTAAGCCTTGAACTTCATAGACAGTGTGGAACGAGCCCCGGACACAGACAGGCAGACATGTCTTTTGCACCACCACACGTTTATTTACACTATTACCTTTATTTGCAATGTCCAAAAGTGCTCCACAAACCCCAAAGTCCTGGCCAACCACACTGCCTCTTCTTCGGACCGCCTCCTTCTCTCTCCCTCTGACCTCGTCCTGCTTCCAACCGACTCCAGTCTTGAATGAAGGGAGACGGCCCCTTTTATCCATACCCGGATGTGCTCCAGGTGTGCACCGGCAATCTTCCACTAACACGCCCCAGTGTGGCGGAAGTGCTGGCTGTCTCCCCGGAAGCACTCCGGGTGTTCCCTCTCTTCTTCCATACCCCCCCCAACAGCACTTCCTGGTGTGGCGGAAGTGCTGGGGTCCAGGGTCCTCTAGGCATAGGGATGCCCCCTGGCGGTGACCACAGGCCCCTACAGGGTCGAGCTTCCAAGCCCTGTACCTGTGGACCCCAATACAACCAGGGCAGTTGCCCCCTCGTGGTCTGGAGGAGGCATGAGCCCTCCTCCTCTCTCCCCGGGCGTCCCGGCCAGGTAGGAACCCCAGCCGGGTGCCACAACAGGTGTGTCCAATCATGAGAAAAAGTATTTAACGTCAATTGCAAGTTGTGCTTCCTTTCACTCTCCTCTGAAGAGTGACAGCATGGGATCCTCAAAGCAACTCTCAAAAGAGGGATTGTGTTAGAAAAATGCTTTAGTTGCCTCAGATTTTTATGCAATCGTTTTGTTCACCCCACTGAATTAAAGCTGAAAGTCTGCACTTCAACTGCATCTGAGTTGTTTCATTTAAAATTCATTGTGGTAATGTATAGAACCAAAATTAGAAAAAAGTTGTCTCTGTCCAAATATTTATGGACCTAACTGTATATATATACACACACACACACACACACACACACACATATATATATATATATATATATATATATATATATATATATATACACACACACACACATATAGGGGAAGGCCATGGGCTATTTATTCTTCTGAATTTTTTTCCTTTCTAGAAAACTTTATTTAGTGACTGCACCTGGGCTCTGTTAAGGAAGTGCGTGGGGCACAGGTATGCAAAGTCTCTCTCCAATTCTAGGTTTAGTCAGTGAAATCTTTGTTGGTGGCAAAAATGTGCTTAGTTGTGCTTTACATGTTTCTACTTTGTGCTACACAGTACTGAAAACGAATTAGTATAAAACAAATTAAATTTTTAAAGAATTGCTCTGACATATAAATTCAGTTTATATAACCTTTGTTAATACCTAGGGGAAGGAACTTCTCGTCATTTTCAAGGCCAAGACCAAGACCCCGAATCCTTGACTGAAGTGAAAGTTGATATAAGAAAGTTTCAGCAGTTTCTTGCAGGCCAGCAAGTTAATCCAGACAAAGCAATATGCAGTAAGTTCTCACATTTTTTAACCCAAATTTAATTTTAGTGTTGAGTGTATGCGATATGACATCTATAAGAATGTAGATGGAATGCCTTTCGTAAGTACTTTTCTAACAAAGTGCTTTGCTCTTGCATTCCCATAGATACTGCACTGCAGAAGTTACCACTGCCGTAGAGATTCTTATACCAAATGGTCTGTCCAGGTTTAAGTCAAATATTTAGCTTGAACTTGTTTTTTTTTACATTGGTACAGTGAAGCAAGAGCTTTTGAAAAAGCATGCAATACCAAATCATTATCTTATTAAAATTAAGTATTCCGGTACATTGCAAATAATGCTGGTCTGAACTCCAGCAAAATGGACCACTTGAAGGCTGACTTTTACTGAGTTTAGAATTGACCATTTACACAGACTAATGTAATGAAAGAGAAAGTGGAAAAACAATCAGCCTCAGCTAAAATCATTTGTCACGTTTGGATGCAGTGTTTGCAAGCTCGTACTGGTGTTTTTTTTTTTTTTTTTTTCTCTGATTGTGACTGGCCCTACATAAATCTAAATCTGACCTTTGCTATAACAAACTTGACAATTTAAAGAAGGGAAGTCTAATTTAATAAAAGGGAATCATAATATCACCAGATGTTTTTCTATGCTTAACCTCCTTAGCGTTGTATATTATTCCAAGAAACAGGTAAAAAGCATTGTATTTTTTTTGGCACGAAAAATTACATTTGTATTAAATCTCAAAAGTATAATAATGATACAAATAATAATAGTAATGATGAATAAAAATAATATGAAATGAATAATAACAAAAATAATAACAGTAATAGTAATACTACTAATGATGCCAAAACAGTATCCATCCATCCATCCATTGTCTCCCGCTTATCCGAGGTCAGGTCGCGGGGGCAGCAGCTTGAGCAGAGATGCCCAGACTTCCCTCTCCCCGGCCACTTCTTCTAGCTCTTCCGGGAGAATCCCAAGGCGTTCCCAGGCCAGTCGAGAGACATAGTCCCTCCAGCGTGTCCTGGGTCTTCCCCGGGGCCTCCTCCCGGTTAGACGTGCCCGGAACACCTCATCAGGGAGGCGTCCAGGAGGCATCCTGATCAGATGCCCGAGCCACCTCATCTGACTCCTCTCGATGCGGAGGAGCAGTGGCTCTACTCTGAGCCCCTCCCGGATGACTGAGCTTCTCACCCTATCTTTAAGGGAGAGCCCAGACACCCTGCGGAGGAAACTCATTTCAGCCGATTGTATTCGCGATCTCGTTTTTTTCGGTCACTACCCATAGCTCATGACCATAGGTGAGGGTAGGAACATAGATCGACTGGTAAATTGAGAGCTTCGCCTTGCGGCTCAGCTCCTTTTTCACCACGACAGACCAATGCAGCGCCCGCATTACTGCAGATGCCGCACCGATCCGCCTGTCGATCTCACGCTCCATTCTTCCCTCACTCGTGAACAAGACCCCGAGATGCTTGAACTCCTCCACTTGGGGCAGGATCTCGCTACCAACCCTGAGAGGGCACTCCACCCTTTTCCGGCTGAGGACCATGGTCTCGGATTTGGAGGTGTTGATTCTCATCCCAGCCGCTTCACACTTGGCTGCGAACCGATCCAGAGAGAGCTGAAGATCATGGCCTGATGAAGCAAACAGGACAACATCATCTGCAAAAAGCAGTGACCCAATCCTGAGCCCACCAAACCGGACCCCCTCAACGCCCTGGCTGCGCCTAGAAATTCTGTCCATAAACGTTATGAACAGAATCGGTGACAAAGGGCAGCCCTGGCGGAGTCCAACTCTCACTGGAAACGGGTTCGACTTACTGCCGGCAATGCGGACCAAGCTCTGGCACCAATCGTACAGGGACTGAACAGCCCTTATCAGGGGGGCCGGTACCCCATACTCTCGGAGTACCCCCCACAGGATTCCCAGAGGGACACGGTCGAATGCCTTTTCCAAGTCCACAAAACACATGTAGACTGGTTGGGCAAACTCCCATGCACCCTCCAGGACCCTGCTAAGGGTATAGAGCTGGTCCACTGTTCCGCGATCAGGACGAAAACCACACTGTTCCTCCTGAATCCGAGGCTCGACTATCCGACGGACCCTCCTCTCCAGGACCCCTGAATAGACTTTTCCAGGGAGGCTGAGGAGTGTGATCCCTCTGTAGTTGGAACACACTCTCCGATCCCCCTTCTTAAAGAGGGGGACCACCACCCCGGTCTGCCAATCCAGAGGCACTGTCCCTGATGTCCATGCGATGTTGCAGAGGCGTGTCAACCAAGACAGTCCTACAACATCCAGAGCCTTGAGGAACTCCGGGCGTATCTCATCCACCCCCGGGTCCTGCCACCCAGGAGTTTTTTGACCACCTCGGTGACCTCAGTCCCAGAGATGGGGGAGCCCACCTCTGAGTCCCCAGGCTCTGCTTCCTCATTGGAAGGCATGTTAATGGGATTGAGGAGGTCTTCGAAGTACTCGCCCCACTGACCCACAACGTCCCGAGTCGAGGTCAGCAGCGCACCATCCCCACCATATACAGTGTTGACACTGCACTGCTTCCCCTTCCTGAGACGCCGGATGGTGGACCAGAATCTCCTCGAAGCCGTCCGAAAGTCGTTCTCCATGGCCTCCCCAAACTCCTCCCACGCCCGAGTTTTTGCCTCAGGTACCGGCAGGCCAAGCGGAATGCGGCTTTGGTGGTTGCTATCAGCTGCCTCCAGGGTCCCACAGGACAAAAACAGGACTCCTTCTTCAGCTTGACGGCATCCTTCACCGCCGGTGTCCACCAACGGGTTCGGGGATTGCCGCCACGACAGGCATCGACCACCTTACGGCCACAGCTCCTGTCAGCTGCCTAAACAATAGAGGCACGGAACATGGCCCATTCGGACTCAATGTCCCTCACCTCCCTCGGGATGTGGTCGAAGTTCTGCCGGAGGTGGGAGTTGAAGCTACTTCTGACAGGGGGCTCTGCCGGACGTTCCCAGCAGACCCTCACAACACGTTTGGGCCTACCACGCCTGACCGGCATCCTCCCCCACCATCGAAGCCAACTCACCACCAGGTGGTGATCAGTTGACAGCTCCGCCCCTCTCTTCACCCGAGTGTCCAAGACATGTGGCCGCAAGTCCGATGACACGACCACAAAGTTGATCATCGAACTGAGGCCTAGGGTGTCCTGGTGCCAAGTGCACATATGAACACCCCTATGCTTGAACATGGTGTTCGTTATGGACAATCCGTGACGAGCACAGAAGTTCAATAACAAAACAGCGCTCGGGTTCAGATCGGGGGGGCCATTCCTCCCAATCACGCCCTTCCAGGTCTCACTGTCATTTCCCACGTGAGCATTGAAGTCTCCCAGCAGAACGAGGGAGTCCCCAGAAGGTATGCCCTCTAGCACCCCCTCCAGGGACTCCAAAAAGGGTGGGTACTCCGAACTGCTGTTCGGTGCATACGCACAAACAACAGTTAGGACCCGTCCCCCCACCCGAAGGCGAAGGGAGGCTACCCTCTCGTCCACCAGGGTAAACCCCAATGTACAGGCTCCAAGTCGGGGGGCAATAAGTATACCCACACCCGCTCGGCGCCTCTCACCGGGGGCAACTCCAGAGTGGTACAGAGTCCAGCCCCTCTCAAGGAGATTGGTTCCAGAGTCCAAGCTGTGCGTCGAGGTGAGTCCAACTATATCTAGCCGGAACCTCTCAACTTCGCGCACTAGCTCAGGCTCCTTCCCCTTCAGAGAGGTGACATTCCACGTCCCAAGAGCCAGCTTCTGTAGCCGAGGATCGGACCGCCAAGGTCCCCGCCTTCGGCCACCACCCAACTCACACTGCACTCGACCTCCTTGGCTCTTCCCATAGGTGGGGAGCCCATGGGAAGGGGGACCCACGTTGCCTCTTCGGGCTGTGCCCGGCCGAGCCCCATGGGTGCAGGCCCGGCCACCAGGCGCTCGCCATCGAGCCCCACCTCCAGGCCTGGCTCCAGAGTGGGGCCCCGGTGACCCGCGTCCGGGCAAGGGAAAACGCCGTCCAAAATTGTT
Organism: Erpetoichthys calabaricus; assembly: GCF_900747795.2. Lineage (NCBI taxonomy): Eukaryota > Metazoa > Chordata > Cladistia > Polypteriformes > Polypteridae > Erpetoichthys > Erpetoichthys calabaricus. Next base: position 126,489,732 of record NC_041399.2, read on the forward strand.
TTTCATCATAGGAGGTACATTATATAATCTCAAAATAAGTACTTTGTGTGGTGACTCTTAAAACACAATGAAAGACACAATCCAACAACACTGTTTGGACAATAATGGTGTGTTTCTTTTCAGATTTTCTTTCCAGGTTTATCAGTTTTTGAACAGTAACCTGCACAGGTACGAGTTGGATTCTGTTTTTTTTTCTGTTGAAAGTATATAATCAATAAAATGTTTCCCAATAAGATGCTCTGGATTGATCCACAATGTGCTGGTTCGGCCGCGTCTCTTTAGCAGTAGTGTGGACAGTGGATGTGCGGCAATGATTTGTTCTACAAGTTGGCATGTAAAGTTTGCATGAGATACAGTTTTGCCAGCTTTTTGTTTTTATAAGACAAATGCACTCAAAATGCACTGTTCCACCAGATGACAAAATATCGTTTTGTAGTATTTTTTTTTGTTGCTTCCACATAACGGGATAGAAAGTCAATTCTTGATCTGCACAATCTATGCCTCCCATCGTGCTATTGTAGTCGGCCACAGCACATGGCTTTGTAACTTGCTTGTTATGTTTTGCATGTACAGTGACTGTAGCTGCATTATATACAGTGCTAAGACAAAGATTTCCATGCCTTCCATTTCAGCGCAAGCAAGTCTTCAGGCATGTCACGACAGTTAGGACGCACTGCTCCATATTCGTCAGTCTTTCTTTGCAGCAAAATGTCAAATAGCTCTTGTGAAGTATAAAAATTGTCCATAGTTACACAGATGCTCTGCTGGATCAAGGTTGCTATCACAGTCAGCACCGATGATGTAGCAATGCCATACTGATTGTATTTTGGATCAAACATTGTCCTTTTTCCTGTGTATACAACCGAACTCCAAATGTATCCCATTTTAGATTCATCATAAAGCTTGTAAAACTTTATGCCAAATCTTGCTCTTTTTGAAGAGATGTACTTGTACTTGAAGAGATGACATTCTGTCCTCACAAGCTGTGACACTTTTATCGATGCTGACATCATAGTTCACAATGTAAACGCTCCAAAGTTTTGCTAAAGTGGCCTGGTATATCTCCCAAATTTTCTTCAGTTTGGGTGCTGGTCGAGTATTCTCATCAAAGTGTTCAATGTTGGTAAAGTGCAAATATTTCATAATTAGTGAAAACTTACACTCAGATGTACTTCCTACAAAGAATGGCAGCACTGACTGCACTTTTGTAGCCCAAGTGATTCTTGGTTCTAAAGCTTACGTGAGACACATCTTTACAGTTGCCCAAGTGGTCAGATATCAAAGTTGCTGTGAAAAGGTGAGTTGTAGCCCAACGTCTAAGTGTCATGGTATTAGGGACACAGTGAAGAAAAAAGGTTGAAATGTCAACTATAATCTCGAAATTTCCACTTTAATCTCGAAGTTTATTTTATATTTAAAGTAGAATGTTGTAAACTTCATCTTAAAATTGATGTTTAATATACTAGAGTTTCTGAAATCCTGAAGAAGGGGCCTGAGTTGCCTCGAAAGCTTGCATATTGTAATCTTTTTAGTTAGCCAATAAAAAGTGTCATTTTGCTTGGCTTTTCTCTGAAATCCTATCATAACTAAAGTAGCATGTTAATCAGAGTCTCCATTGACTCTGCAAAGATCTCAGCATCATAGGGCAAAGTCAAGATCAGTAAATCTTTCTTTACCAACAGATTTCCCACAGACACTGGACCCCACAACCTTGCCCAATACCCAGTTCATGCAAGCATTGAACAAAGTAGGAGCAAGAACATTCCCCTGACAAACCCTAGAATCAACTGGGGAAAAACGCAGAGGTTCTGCCTCCACTCTGCACAGCACTCACAGTACCAGTGTACAAGCCATCAATGTTATCTAGCAACCTTGAGGGGATCCCACAAAGTCTCATGATGTCCCTCAAGGCAGCTCGATCAAAGGCTGCAAAGAAACTCTGCTTATATTTCCGTTTGCACTCCATGAGAACCCTCAGTGCCAGGATGTAGACGATGGTAGACTTATTACACATAAAACTAGACTTCTTGGGTTGATGGCAGACTTATTAGGTGTAAAAACCAGACTGCTCTGGTCTCTGGTAGGTGAGCAAGTGATCATGGATCCTATTGAGGATGACCCTAGCAAGAACCTTACCCAGCACCAAGAGCAGTGTTATCCCCCTGTAGTTGCCACAATCCAGGCGATCATTCTTCTCTTTCCAGATAGGGATGACAAGTCCTGTTTTCCAGTCATTTGGGATGACGCCCGTCTCTCAAATGGAAGCAAAGATTGCTTGCAAAGCCAGGAGCACAGCCTTACTACCAGCCTGGCAGTACTGTAAATTTCAACAATAGAAGTTGTAGTTTAAAGAGTTACTAATAGAGGCCTACCAAATCATTGGCTATGAAAATAAAATTAAAATGCTATTAAATCAATTTTGTTCTGTAAATTGTCTTAGAATCGATATGTTGTTCCTAATGAGATATCTGGTTTCTGTTCTCACTTTTTGATTAAATCATCTATATTTGTTGGCATGACTAGCTGACAGATGGCAGATAGAATTTATGTAGACTAAAATTTTCTGTTGCCAGAAAATATCTCTCTATTATAAAAAAAAAAAATCTTGCGACGAGACATGATCTTCTGACAGATCACATGTGCGCAAAAAAACAGAAATTATTACTAGGTGAAATAACTGAACAGCAAAAAGAGATTGAATATATGGACATAGATGATATGTTGGAAGTATGTAGACATTGTAAGGCTTTAAAGTTTAAGTCGGAGACTTGTAGATCGTCTCATTCGTGTTGCCATCAGAGAAAAGTACTGCTGCTTCCCAATGAAGAGTCGTTTCGGCAAGAATTCAAAGATTTGCTGTTTGGTGAAAGTGAAATCCACAAACACTACAGGCAAAATATACACGTCTACAATAATCTTTTCACGTTAGCATCATTCAGTGCACAAAACGTTGATTTACACAATAATAGACCATACGCTATGAGAATCTGCGTTCCCGCAATTACAATTACAATTACAGCTACAACAAGTTTAATTTAGAAAAAAACACAATTTGGTCAGGAGTGTCTTTATGATCACGAAGAAGCGATGCAACATAGAATCGAAAGAGTTAAACGATCTGACATAATAGAAATTTTATAGCCGATAATAGATACAAATTAATACACCCAAAAGTATCGCACTTTACAATAAATTTATCAGCAAAACACGGACAAAAAAATTTTCTTGGTTTTCTATATGAATCCGAAAGATCACAGTCACATTTATAATAAACCTACATGTGACGAATAATCAGCGATAATTATTTCGAAAGAAGGAGATATCATAGACAGAGTAGATATTCGTGTATATCCAAAGGCAAAGCATGATTCGTCATTTCGGTCAAATACATCGCCACATGCCGACCCTTTACTCTTTCCTTTGCTTTCCCAGATGGGGAAACAGGATGGTTGTACAAGATGAAACAAAATCATTCAGAAAAACGAATAACATCCACACAATATTTCGGGTCAAAATTAGCGATACATTCCCATGTATTTAACCCACTTCTATCATCTCAACGTCTATTGCGACATTACATTATTAATGCGAATGTAAAAGTCGCAGCTAATTGTCTCTTCTTTATTATATCGCATCAAGCTAAACTTAGAATGGAACATATGCAAGGTCTCATTGATCACATTCAAAATCCAAATATCAATAGTTCAGACAAATTCAAAATAGGCAAAGCAGTAATGTTATCATCATCATATCAAGGTAGTCCAAGAAAATTGCAACAGTTATATCATGATGCAATGGCAATATCCAGAACTATTGGTTGGCCAGATTTATTTCTTACAATGACGTGCAATCCACAATGGCCAGAAATCCGCAGCTTCTTGAGAACAGTGCCACCGGCTACATTGGCTCTGGATATTCCCACTTTCGTAAGTAAATTGTTTTATCAGAAAGTCTTATTTTTATTGAATGATGCCATTCGTATTAAAATGTTTACAGTTTCCCGTGAGAATAGATTTTGCAATGAAAATTAACAAATCACAAGGACAAACATTTGAGAAAGTCTGTTTATTTCTAACAGACAAAGAAAGGATATTCACTCATGGCCAGTTATACGTTGCATTATCATACTACAAGACCAAACAAGGAATCAAAATTCAATGCGATATTGAAGAAAACTTAATTCCATCCATCCATTTTCCAACCCGCTGAATCCGAACACAGGGTCACGGGGGTCTGCTGGAGCCAATCCCAGCCAACACAGGGCACAAGGCAGGAACCAATCCCGGGCAGGGTGCCAACCCAGAAAAGTTAATTCCAAATATTGTAATCCATGTCCTTAGTCTGCTTATCTTAAGCAAACTGTTTGTGGGCTTTCTTGTGCATCATCTTTAGAAGAGACTTCCTTCTGGGACGATAGCCATGCAGACCAATTTGATGCAGTGTGCGGCACATGGTCTGAGCACTGATAGGCTGACCCCCCACCCCTTCAACCTCTGCAGCAATGCTGGCAGATTTCAAACATCTATTTTCAAAAGACAACCAACCTCTGAATATGACGCTGAGCACGTGCACTTAACTTGTTTGGTCGACCAAGGCGAGGCCTGTTCTGAATGGAACCTGGCCAGTTAAACTGCTGTATGGTCTTGGCCACCGTGCTGCAGCTCAGTTTCAGGGTGTTGGGAATCTTCTTATAGCCTAGGCCATCTTTATGTAGAGGAACAATTCTTTTTTTCAGATCCTTGGAGAGTTCATTGCCATGAGGTGCCTTGTTGAACTTCCAGTGGCCATTATGAGAAAGTGTGAAAGCGATAACACCAAATTTAACATACCTGCTCCCCATTCACACCTGAGACCTTGTAACACTAACGAGTCACATGACACCAGGGAGGGAAAATGGCAAATTGGGCACAATTTGGACATTTTTCACTTAGGGGTGTACTCACTTTTGTTGCCAGTGGTTTAGACATAAATGGCTGTGTGTTGAGTTATTTTGAGGGGACAGCAAATTTACACTGTTACACAAGCTGTACACTGACTACTTTACATTGTATCAAAGTGTCATATCTTCAGTGTTGTCCCATGAAAAGATATAATAAAATATTTTAAAAAAATGTGAGGGGTGTACTCACTTTTGTGAGATACCTGTATGTGAGTATGTATATATATATATAT